>NW_026900542.1:0-15348 GCF_033783945.1 Neopsephotus bourkii | reverse complement strand
CTTTCCCAACCCAGCTGTGATTCTGTGATCTCTGGCACTGGTGACTCCAGTGCTTGTCACAGCCGCACAGGGGAGCGTGGCCCCATTCACACCTCAAAGCAAAGAGGAAGCAAAACCCCCCTCACACCGTGGTCCTGCAGCCTCCCCTCCCAGCACCACTGTGAGGACCTGAACATCTCCAGAACCACAAACCAGGAGGGACCAGGTGATGCAGACAACACAGCAGCAACCCCCAGCACCCATCACCAGTAACAGGGCAGGGACCATTCCATTGGGATGTCCTCCAAGCCAACATCACCAGCCATGAGCATGCAGTGCTCATGCATCCAAATCCCATCCTTCTGCCCCCCCCCTTACCCTCCAGCTCCCCGCCAGGGGCCGAGATCTTGGACATGCAGAGGTGGGCAGTGCCGATGACATCGTTGTGCGTCAGACGGTCCCTGCAACGCAACCGGTGATGCCATCGCACCATGGACCAGGAGGGGTGCCCATGGGGTCTCCCATTGCCCACCCCACTCCTCCAGCTCAGTTTTCCGAACCCCACTCACCAGTCGGTCACCCGGATCCTCATCTTCTCACACATGGAAGGGAACTGGGAAAAGAGGGAGAGGAGCAGTGAGCAGTGGTGGGGCCGGGGGGTAGGAACCATAGGGACCCCCGTGCTCACCATTGCCGGCAGTGTCAGGCACTGGTTCCACTGCGGGTTGGCGTTCTTCTCCAGGATCCTTGAGTAGAGCTGGAGGTGGAGATGGGGATGGAAGGTCATGGATGTGTGCGTGCCAGGACCTGGAATGTCCCCAGTGCCCCAAAACATCAGCTCCATTCAATCCCTAAGGGGGCTGTTCATGGCGTGGGTAAACCCCGCTGTGCACGAGGCAGAGGATGCTGTGGGATGCTCAAGGAACTTCCCCACCTTGGGACCACTGGAACTCACACCCTTCCCGCTGTGGTTGCTCAGGACAACGTCCCAAGGCTCTGTCCATCCCCAGGCACTGTCCCCAGGGGAAGACCTTTGGGCAGAGGAGACTTTCAGTGATGCTCAAAAGGCAAGCAGTGGCTCATGGACGTGTTGCTTAGTGAAGGACACAGCAGCAAAGGACGGGGATGGGGCTCTACAAAGCCACCAGAGCCACCTCCACACCCTGGCTGGTCATCGGGACACATTTGGTGGCATGGGACCAGTCCTTCACTCACTTCAGACAGCACCAAGCAGCAGCAGAACCCTCAGCTCCTCCATCCCCATCCTTAATGCAGCAGCACCACTATGAGCCCAGTGAAGAAATGACCCCAACACAGCCCAGCACACCCTGTCCAGTGCCACCGCTCGGCTCCAAGCATGACACAGACATGGGGACAGGGCTGGGGACATCAGCAAAGCAAATGATCCGAACTTCCCCATGCCAAGACCAAGTTCCCCTATGGAAAGCTGCCATCCCAGCCCCACTGCAGCCACTCACCGTCTTGCCTGCAAAGCTGACTTCCACAAAGGGATCCACCAGGTTCTTCTTGTTGCTCTCGAAGCCAAAGATCTGCCTGACGTTGTCCATGACAGCATCATCCACTGGGGGGAAAGGAGATGCTGAAAGCTGATGGGAGCGCATGGGATCCCGATGGTCCCGGCTTTCCAGGCAGGGTGTCCCACCAGGGACTGTGCTGCTCCATTGAGCCAGGTGGGCAAACCCAGTGTGCACCAGTAAAAGGGAGGGCTCTGGGGAGACCTTAGAGCAGCTCCAGTGCCTAAAGGGGCTGCAGGAAAGCTGGAGAGGGGCTTGGGACAAGGGCCTGTAGGGCCAGGCCAAGGGGAATGGCTTGAACCTGCCCAAGGGGAGACTGAGCTGAGCTCTTAGGCAGAAGCTCTTCCCTGTGAGGGTGCTGAGGCGCTGGCACAGGGTGCCCAGAGAAGCTGTGGCTGCCCCATCCCTGGCAGTGCTCAAGGCCAGGTTGGACACAGGGGCTTGGAGCAAGCTGCTCCAGTGGAAGGGGTTGGGTTTGGAGCTGGAGGAGCTTTAAGGTCCCTTCAACCCAAACCAGTCTGGGATTCCATGAGAGTCACCCCCCAGTATGTTACAGACTGGTATCTACCAGGTCTTTAGACCAAGGCCATGGATAAGGTTATGTATCTGTGCCCTCATTCCTCTCCAGCACATTGCAACCCGCTGCAAGGAAAAGGGCCGGAGCTGGGATGCTCCAGCCAAGGGGGGATTCTCTTACTCTGGGGCAAATCCTCAGCCTTGAAGATCTTGAGGCAGAAGTGGGCCCCTCGCAGGGTGACCCCGGTGGGGCGCAGGAGGTTGCCCTCGATGTCCTCCTTGTCTTCAGAGACCTCTTTCTTCTCCAGCTGCGGGGCAAGAGGAAAACGCAACCAAGGTCCCCAAGAGTCCCAAAACGGGGGGCAACGGCCACCATCCAGCACCACAATGGAGGGAGACCACAGCTGGGAGCAGGCCGGGGTTGGATGGAGCAGGATGGTGGAGTTCCACAGCTGGAATCACCTCCATCGCGGTGGGTGCTCAGGACTCACCGGAGCTTCGTCTCCAGGCCCCAGCACGAAGAGGCTGACCTTGAGGTAGCCCTTGGCCCCCGCAGAGAAGTCCTCTGGGTCCGAGAGCAGCAGCCACTTCCTGAGGAAAGCGTGTTCTAGGGGAGGAAAGAGCCTGGGATCCATGGGCTGCTCCTCAGGCAGGCAGGGACACGGCTTCAAGGGTGCTCTTGGGTACGGGGTTATGATAAATGCTATTTCCCTTTAGATAGGATGGGTTAGAATAGGACTGGAAATGGAGAGGGGAAAGAGAAGGGGGAAAGAGAAGGGGGAAAGAGAAGGGGGAAAGAGAAGTGTAAAAGAGAAGGGGAAAGAGAAGGGGGAAAAGAGAAGCAGAAAGAGAAGGGGAAGAGAAGGGGAAAGAGAAGGGGGAAAAGAGAAGGGGAAAGAAGGGGGAAAGAGAAGGGGGGAAAGAGAAGGGGGAAAGAGAAGGGGGAAAAGAGAAGGGGGAAAGAGAAGGGGGAAAGAGAAGGGGGAAAGAGAAGGGGAAAGAGAAGGGGAAAGAAGGGGGAAAGAGAAGGGGGAAAGAAGGGGAAAGAGAAGGAGAAATAGAAAGGGGGGAAGAAAAGGGGTGAAAGAGAAGGGAGGAAAGAGAAGGGGGGAAGGAGAAAGGGGAAGGAGAAAGGGGAAAGAGAAGGGGGGAAAGAGAAGGGGGAAAGAGAAGGGGGAAAGAAGGGGAAATAGAAAGGGGGAAGAAAGGGGGTGAAAGAGAAGGAGGGAAAGAGAAGGGGGGAAGGAGAAAGGGGGAAAAAAGACTTCAATTGGAAGGGACCTCCAATGATTATCCAGTCCAACTGCCTGACCTCTTTGGGGCTGACCAAAAGCTCAAGCACGTTATCAAGGGATCTGCCTTACAATTCTTAACTCTTTACAGCCAAAATCACCACGTTCTCTGCAGTGCTTAGTGCAGGAAGATCTTTATCAGCATCAGTTTACCTTCTCTGAGAGAAACTGATAGATAAAAGAGAAAATAATGACCCAGATCTGAGACAAAATGCAACGAGCTGGGCTGTGCTGATTGGACTTTCTATCAGCCAGATGGTGGCACAATGACGATGACTTGAAAGCCTCAGTGATGTTCATCTTGGGAAAGGGAGGAGGAATGGGTGGTGATGATGGATACAAGGACCCATCCGGGTTCAGGTATGGGAGAGCTTTGGGGGTGTGTGCATTGCACTGATGTTTAGCCCCTAAAGAGGCTTCCTAAAGCAGGAGGTGACCCTGGCCTGGATCTGACTCACTTGGCTCGGAGTAAATGGTCTCCACGTCCATCTGTGCAATAGAGCAGAGAAGAAACATCAGTGTCCAGCCATGGGTCAGCGTGGGACAGGGAGGAACAGGGGCACAGGGCACAGCAGGGCCTTACCCGGAATTCCCCGATCACCGAATCCGTGCGGAACGACCGCGAGTCCACGACCTGCAGGTGAAAGTGAGGAAACGCAGTGAATCCAGCCCAAATCCAGCCCAAATCCAGCAGGATGGAGCACCCGCTGCGTGCCCAGGGGGGAATGGGGCTGGGATCCCCTGGGTGCTGCAGGGAAAGGGACAGGGTGATGGCTTCAGGTTGGACACAGGGGCTTGGAGCAAGGGGTCCCTTCCCATGGCAAGGGTTGGAGCTGGAGTAGCTTTAGGATCCCTTCCAACCCAACCCATCCCATGGCTCTACGGTTCTATTACCCCAGCCTCATGCAGAGCAGGACCGAGGGGTGCTGGAGCTCACCGTGATGAAGATGGGTGCATCAAACAGCTCGGATGGTGACTCGAAGACATTGAAGAAGAAGGTCTGCAGGAAGGAAGGGCGAGGGTGCAAGTGAAGGTGAGCCCCAGCATATCCCATGCCCCCAGCTCCATAGGCTCCTTCCCTCCCATTAGGTGAGACCCAAGCCCGTGAAAAGCAGCATCCTCCCAAAGGGGCTGTGCAATCCCCATGGCCACATCCCAACCCCTGGACTTCCCCAGGATTCCCATCACTCAGGACCCCAACCCATGACATTCCCAACCCTTTCCTGGTGCTCGGAGCAGGGTCCCCCCCTCACCTCATCAAAGAAGGGGCTGTTTCCTTTGCGGATCCGCGTCCTCTTGGTCTGCCCCGCGGCCGTCACCTTCACCACGGGCCTGATGTTGACCCCTGGGAGCTGCCTGCCCTCAATGACCCTCACCCTGATCTGGGATGAGAGGGAGAACAGGGCAGAGGGTGACCGGGTTGGTCCTAGCATGGGATGGGGACCTCTGAGGTGATGAACCCCGCATAGGATGCGCTGGGGTCCAAGAGGAGCAGCTCATCCCAACCAACCTGGAAGTCCTGTGGCTTGTTGGACAAAGGCTTTTTGGGGGAGCTCCTCCTCCTCTTCACCCCCTGGACGTGGTGCACTGGGGGCTTGTGGGGCAGCGAGGGGGTCTCAGAGCTGGGTGGCCCCAAAGATGAGGAGGGCTCCATCTCATCCCCTGTAGCTCCTTGATCCTCTGTCTCCTCCTCTCCAGCCGTCTCTGAGTGGGGTGAGGAAGGAGATGGAGAACGTGATTGATGGAGATGAGCACCATGGCCTCTACCAGCACCAGTGCAGCAGCAGGGGCAGGGCAGGGGTTGTGCCCCTGCACTGGGCACTGGTGAGGCTGCACCTTGAATCCTGGGTTCAGTTCTGGGCCCCTCACTGCAAGAGAGACATTGAGGGGATGGAGCAGGGCCAGAGAAGGGCACTGGAGCTGGTGCAGGGCCTGGAGCCCAAGTGTGATGGGGAAGGGCTGAGGGACCTGGGGGGTTCAGATGGAGAAGAGAAGGCTCAGGGGGGATCTGATGGCTGCCTCCAACTGCCTGACAGGAGGATGGAGCCAGGAGGGGCTGGGCTCTGCTCCCAAGGAACAAGGGATGGGACAAGAGGAACCGGCCTCAAGCTGCACCAGGGCAGGGTTAGATGGAGCTGAGGAACAATTCCTGCCCCAGAGGTGCTCAGGCATTGGAACAGGCTGCCCAGGGCAGGGCTGCAGGCACCGGCCCTGCAAGGGTTCACACAGTGTGGAGGCGAGGCCTCAGTGCCATGGGTTAGGGGTGGCCTTGGCAGGGCTGGGAAGGGTTGGACTGGGTGAGCTGCAAGGGCTCTCCCAGCCTGGCTGGGTCTAAGGGGGAGCAGAGGGTGAGGGGTCCAAGCGGGAAGGCCGAGGTCCATGGGGCTCATCCCAGCCAAGGCAGCACAGAAGGGTTCTGGTTACCAGGGACCGAGTCGGGCTCAGCAGCAGCCGGCGCTGGCTCGGGGGGAGCCGGAGGAGGGAACAGGGGGGGAGCTCCTGGAGGGGGGATGTAGGAGACCTGCAGGAGAAGGAAAGCCTGGAAGAGAGGAAACAGCGTTAAAGGGGTGGGAGGAACACTGGGAACCAACTGGGAGCTGCACTGGGCAGGGCATTGCTCACACTGGGCTCTAACTGGGATGTGCACTGGGCAGGGCATTGCTCACACTGGGCTCTAACTGGGATGTGCAATGGGCAGGGCATTGCTCACACTGGGATCCAACTGGGAGCTGCACTGGGCAGGGCATTGCTCACACTGGCTCTAACTGGGATGTGCATGGCAGGGCATTGCTCACACTGGGATCCAACTGGGAGCTGCACTGGGCAGGGCATTGCTCACACTGGGCTCTAACTGGGCTGTGCATGGCAGGACATTGCTCACACTGGGCTCTAACTGGGATGTGCACTGGGCAGGGCACTGCTCACACTGGGCTCTAACTGGGATGTGCAATGGGCAGGGCATTGTTCACACTGGGCTCTAACTGGGATGTGCATGGCATGTGCATGGCAGGGCATTGCTCCCACTGGGCTCTAACTGGGATGTGCATGGCAGGGCATTGCTCACACTGGGATCCAACTGGGAGCTGCACTGGGCAGGGCATTGCTCACACTGGGCTCTAACTGGGCTGTGCATGGCAGGGCATTGCTCACACTGGGCTCTAACTGGGCTGTGCACTGGGCAGGGCATTGCTCCCACTGGGCTCTAACTGGGATGCGCACTGGGCAGCCGTTGTGCACTCACCCCTGTTGCCTGTTTCTTGGTGTCCAGCAGGGGCAGGTTGTAGGATGCAGCCAGGCTGGGCGAGCTGAGCACATCCCGCAGGGGCACCCGGGCCTCCCCCAGGAACCTGCATGGGGACCAGCAGGGGCTGAGCATCAAACCCAGCCCCAGGGCCCCATCCATGGGCAGGGACGCGCTGGGGACACCCCCAGCAGCCCCCATGGGCACCGGGTGAGACCCAGCCTGGATGAGACAACTGGGACCAGCATCTCCAGGGCTTTATCCCTTCCTCATCAAGGGGATGCTCCTCAAGGTCCACACTGAGGGACCAGCGGCCCCAGAGCCAAGTGCTGATGGGGACAACCAAGACACAAGGGGTTGGGTAGCACTGGAGGTGGGAAGATCACCTCCATGGCCATGTGCCACCATCCAGGAGCACTTCACACCACGGATTGTCCCTTATGGAGTTTCAGCATCTCAGCCTCTGGATAAACCCTTCCCAGTGGCTGCCCCATGGACCAGTGCCTGGAAAGCCCTCAGACTGCTTAGTGCTGCCCTAACAGCAGGATAGGATCATGGAGCAGATCCCCCTGGAAGACACGTTGAACATAGGGAATGCAGGGAGGTGACTGGGACACCCAACGTGCCTTTGGGAGAGAAACAGCACTGGTTTCACATAGCAGGGATGGGGCTTTGGAGCACTGGGCTGGGGTTCAGCTCCTAAGGGTTTGAGGTACCACCACCTAGACACGCTCTGGTTAAAGCCAGCGTCACCTCTGGGTGATGGACACGCTCTATGGTTACAAAGGATGCTCTCTTTGGGCAGGCTATGGCACTGAGCGGGTGCAGGATGGTTCCCCAGGGAGCTGGGGCCTTCTATGATGGATCCACTGCAGCAGTGGGCAAGGGGAGAGGCACAGATGCTCTTCACATGGGGTCTTCAACAGCATTCCTGACCCGGAATGGAAGAGGAAGGGGTTGATGGATGCGCTATGGGATAAGGAATTGTCCAAAGAGTTCGAGCCAAGAAGAGAAGGCTCCTGAAGGGGAGACCTCAGAGCAGCCCCAGTGCCTAAAGGGGCTGCAGGAAACCTGGAGAGGGGCTTGGGACAAGGGCCTGTAGGGGAATGGCTTGAACCTGCCCGAGGGGAGACTGAGATGGGATCTTAAAGTCCCTTTGACCCAAACCATTCCATGATCCCCAATGGGAGCAGCAGCCAGACAGGGCATTAACTACCAGCCACTGCTCATTGCCCTCTTTAGGTGGGATCTTCTCCCAAGGGAAGGAGAAGCCAAACTCCCCCATCCTTGTGCCAGCAATGGGCCAAGGCCCGGTCCCTGTGGGTCACAGTGGGGCAGCTCCTCCCCACGGAGCCCTCAAAGCTCCCGCACTGGGATCCGGTCCCTTTTCCCGTCCTCTCCTCTCTATTTATAGACACTCCCGACGCCACCGAGCTGGAATCACCCCAAATTCCATCTCCTTTGGCTTCCGGCCCAGGAGCGAACCCAGCGCCAGCTCCAGGCATGGCAATGGGATCCTTCACACTGGAGCAGGACAGCGAATCCCACCCTCCTCCGGCCCGAAATAAACCACTTCCTGCACTTCCCTCCCTATGGGAGCAGCGATCCCGGTCAAAGGAGCAATGCACGGAACAGGGATGGAGGCCCCGCGGCATCACCATCAGCTCCCAGTCTCCTTCCCAATGCAACCACCACCAAGATGGGGACCCCACGGAGGGTGTCTGATCCCATGGGGTATCCGTGAGGAGCTGTTTGCTGTGCCAACGCCACCATTCCCAGCACTGGGAATGAGCCTGGAGCCGCCTCACCCCTCCGGAGCCAAGCGCCCATCACTGGGGCTTCGTGGTGCTGGTGCTCCCGTGGTGGCACAGGACACAAGGGTCCTTGTGCTCCTTTCCCTCCTGCCCTGTGTTCCTTGGCCATGGAGCCTGGGAATGCAGCTCCGGCCTCCACTGCTGCAAAGGAACACAGGGAAACTGGGAAGAGGCTGAACCCTCCTTGTGTGGCTCTGAGGATGATGGAAGGGTTGGGGATGAAGGGAGCTTAAAGCCCATCCAGCTCCAGGGACCCCTTCCACTGGAGCAGCTTGCTTCAAGCCCCTGTGTCCAACCTGGCCTTGAGCACTGCAGGGATGGGGCAGCCACAGCTTCACCCCATTCCCATGTCCCACCACCCTCATGGGGAAGAACTTCCCTGTATCCCATCCAACTCTTCCCTCTTCCAGCCTGGATCCCAAACTCCTCATCCCATCCCTGCATCCCTTGTCCCAAGCCCCTCTCCAGCTTTCCCGCAGCCCCTTTAGGCACTGGAGCTGCTCTAAGGTCTCCCCTTCAGGAGCCTTCTCTTCTCCAGGCTGCCCCAGCCCAGCTCTCTCAGCCTGGCTCCAGAGCAGAGCTGCTCCAGCCCTCCCAGATCGCCTCTTGCTCACAGCCCGCACTTGACGCTGCTCCCACCTGTTTCTCCCCACGGTCTCATGGTCTTTCACAACGATGCTGAGCTCAGCACCGGGGTCCAGGGGAGCTCCCTTCAGGTCCCACTCGAAGCCCTGGAAGGAGGAAGGAGAAAAGAGCCACGATCAGCGCCCAGGCAGAGCCATGATGCTCGCATCAAGCAGCTCCGGGACCACAGGGGGGGCTCTTGGAGGTGAGGAGCCCCAAACCCACGTCTCCAGTGCTGAAACCAGCTCAGGACAGGTTGGACACAGGGGCTTGGAGCCCAGCGTGAGCAATGCCCTGCTATGCACATCCCAGTTAGAGCCCAGTGTGAGCAATGCCCTGCCATGCACATCCCAGTTAGAGCCCAGTGTGAGCAATACCCTGCCATGCACATCCCAGTTAGAGCCCAGTGTGAGCAATGCCCTGCCATGCACATCCCAGTTAGAGCCCAGTGTGAGCAATGCCCTGCCATGCACATCCCAGTTAGAGCCCGGTGTGAGCAGCGCCCTGCCATGCACATCCCTGTTAGAGCCCAGTGTAAGCAACGCCCTGCCATGCACATCCCAGTTAGAGCCCAGTGTGAGCAATGCCCTGCCATGCACATCCCAGTTAGAGCCCAGTGTGAGCAATGCCCTGCCCATTGCACATCCCAGTTAGAGCCCAGTGTGAGCAATGCCCTCCCATGCACATCCCAGTTAGAGCCCAGTGTGAGCAATGCCCTGCCATGCACATCCCAGTTAGAGCCCAGTGTGAGCAATACCCTGCCATGCACATCCCAGTTAAAGCCAGTGTGAGCAATGCCCTGCCATGCACATCCCAGTTAGAGCCCAGTGTGAGCAATGCCCTGCCATGCACATCCCAGTTAGAGCCAGTGTGAGCAACACCCTGCCATGCACATCCCAGTTAGAGCCCAGTGTGAGCAATGCCCTGCCATGCACATCCCAGTTAGAGCCCAGTGTGAGCAATGCCCTGCCATGCACATCCCAGTTAGAGCCCAGTGTGAGCAATGCCCTGCCATGCACATGCCATGCACATCCCAGTTAGAGCCCAGTGTGAGCAATGCCCTGCCATGCACATCCCAGTTAGAGCCCAGTGTGAGCAATGTCCTGCCATGCACATCCCAGTTAGAGCCCAGTGTGAGCAATGCCCTGCCATGCACATCCCAGTTAGAGCCCAGTGTGAGCAATGCCCTGCCATGCACATCCCAGTTAAAGCCAGTGTGAGCAATGCCCTGCCATGCACATCCCAGTTAGAGCCCAGTGTGAGCAACGCCCTGCCATGCACATCCCAGTTAGAGCCCAGTGTGAGCAATGCCCTGCCATGCACATCCCAGTTAGACCCCAGTGTGAGCAACGCCCCGCCATGCACATCCCAGTTAGAGCCCAGTGTGAGCAACGCCCTGCCATGCACATCCCAGTTAGAGCCCAGTGTGAGCAATGCCCTGCCATGCACATCCCAGTTAGGGCCCAGTGTGAGCAATGCCCTGCCATGCACATCCCAGTTAGAGCCCAGTGTGAGCAATGCCCTGCCATGCACATCCCAGTTAGACCCCAGTGTGAGCAACGCCCCGCCATGCACATCCCAGTTAGAGCCCAGTGTGAGCAACGCCCTGCCATGCACATCCCAGTTAGGGCCCAGTGTGAGCAATGCCCTGCCATGCACATCCCAGTTAGAGCCCAGTGTTTGCTCCTCAATCCCCCTTTTCCTGCAGTTGTGCCCCAGGGAAGCAGAGGTCAGGGATGGGAGGAAGGAGGTGCTGGAACAAGCCCCCCCTCACTGGATTGATGGGGAGAACCCTGGTTTCCCATGGAGCTGAGATGTGTTTAAACAGCTTCTCCCAGTGTGTGTGCCCAGGCCCGATAACATCTTGAGATCCAAGGGCTGGAGCTGGCTCCATCCCATCCACTGCTGCTGGTCCAGCTGCCCAGAATGGGATCAGCCTCAAACCCTCCATGGGTGCATCCCCTTGGGCTTGGGGCGCATCGTTGGGCTTGCACCATGGCCCACAGCATCCCCCGGGATGGGGCTGCTCCCTATGGGGATGGGGATGGGATGGGGATGGAGATGGGGACACACTCACCTCGTTCCATACGGGGTTCACATTGTTCTTGATGACTTTAGTCCTCTTCTTGACCCCTGCAGGGAACAGCACGCATGGCTCAGACCCCAAAGCTGAGCTCCGTCCCCCATGGGAAGGGGTTGAGAGCCTCCAGTGGCATCCGCAGCTCCAGGAGCAGGATCAGGCCCTGCTCCTCAACATAGGATGGGTCGTGGTGGGCACAGACAGGCCCCAGGACCCTGCTGGAAACCCCCAGACAAGGCATCTCAATGGGTCAGGCCTCAGTTTCCCCATGAGCAGGGCACAGAAGAGGCCCCCAAATGCTCCAGGGTGGGTTTCCATGGTGGGAGGGGCAATGGGGGACCCGGACATCCCCCTCCCTCCACCCAAACCTCAGTACAGCCCCAAAGGGGACCCAGAGCCCCTGTGATCATCAGTTGGGTGCTTCAACATGGGGCTGGCCAAAGCACACCCCAATGGATGCGGATGGGGATGCAGGGATAGGGATGGAGGAATGGGGATGCAGCGGTGGGGATGCAGGGACGGGGATGCAGGGACAGGGATACAGGAATGGGGATGCAGGGGTGGGGATGCAGGGGTGGGGATGCGGGATGGGGATGCAGGACGGGAATGCAGGGATGGGGATGCAGGACAGGAATGCAGGGATGGGGATGCAGGGATGGGGATGCAGGGATGGGGATGCAGGGGTGGGGATGCAGGGACGGGGATGCAGGGACGGGGATGCAGGGACGGGGATGCAGGATGGGGATGCAGGATGGGGATGCAGGACGGGGATGCAGGACGGGGATGCAGGATGGGGATGCAGGATGGGGATGCAGGACGGGGATGCAGGACGGGGATGCAGGACGGGGATGCAGGATGGGGATGCAGGACGGGGATGCAGGGCGGGGATGCAGGATGGGGATGCAGGACGGGGATGCAGGATGGGATGCAGGGATGGGGACGCAGGATGGGGATTCAGGACGGGGATGCAGGACGGGGATGCAGGATGGAGGTGCAGGATGGGGATGCAGGGCGGGGATGCAGGGACGGGGATGCAGGGACGGGGATGCAGGGACAGGGATGCAGGGACGGGGATGCAGGGACGGGGATGCAGGGAGGGGGATGCAGGGATGGGGATGCAGGGAGGGGGATGCAGGGACAGGGATGCAGGGACAGGGACGCAGGGATGGGGATGCAGGGACGGTGATGCAGGGACGGGGATGTAGAGACGGGGACGCAGGGATGGGGATGCAGGGACGGGGATGCAGGGACGGGGATGCAGCGATGGAGATGCAGGGATGGGGATGCAGGGACGGGGATGCAGTGGTGGCGATGCAGCCCCATCCCTGGTTGCAGCCCAAAGCCAAGGCCCTGCAGTGCTGGGGGAACCCCAGGACCCCCCCACCAGCAGCAGCCCGAAGCCACGACCCTCAGGTCACAGCGAGCTCTGGCCATGAGCCCACCGGGGCCGCGTCACGGGAGGGACCAGGGGGGAAGAGGAAGAGGAAGAGGTGAACAATAGCGGTGACTCAGAGCCCAGGGCCAGCAGAGCCGGAGCCAGGCCGGGCCATGGCGGGATGCAGGAGACAGGGAGACAGATACAGGGAGAGGAGATGGGGATGCGAGATGAGATAGAGAGATGATTGATATGATATGATATGATATATGATATGATATGATATCGTATTGTATTGTATCATAGTGAGAGATCACAGAATCCCGATTGGTTTAGGTTGGAAAGAACCTTAAAGCTCCTCCAGTTCCAACCCCTACCACAGGCAGGGACCCCTTCCACTGGAGCAGCTTGCTCCAAGCCCCTGTGTCCAACCTGGCCTTGAGCACTGCCAGGGATGGGGCAGGGAGATGAGATGATACAGAGATACAGAGGACATAGAGAGACACGATCGAGAAGAGATATGATCAACTGATGACAGATACAGAGAGATGGATAGAGGGGGATAGAGAAGGGGATATATGGGTGCCCCAGGGTGTGGATATGGCACCCAGGGTGACAGGAGCCCAAGCTGCCCGCTCACAGCATCCTCCTCTCTCTGCTCGCTTCAGCATCCCCAAATCCCTCTTTCCCCATTCCAGTTTTAAGGAATCGGCCCAACCTCCCAAGCTGAAGCAGCAGGAGCAGGGCTGGAGCTGGCCAGAGGCAGAGCTGCCATTGCCTGGGCGCAGCAGGCACTGAGCCTGAGGGCAGCAACCCCAGGTCCAGGGTGTGCTCCCTGCTTGTGTCTCATCCCATGGGATGCAGAGCCATGGAATTCCCCTTGGGATGTGATTTGGGTGATGAGAGATGCTTTCTGCCATGGCTGCGGATGGATGGAGGGATGGATGGAGGGACAGGCTGATGGAGGAGGGATGGAGGAATAAGATGGGTAAGTGGATGGATGGGTAGATGGAGGGATAGTGGGATGGATGGATGGATGGATGGATGGATGGATGGATGGATGGGTAGATGGATGGAGAAGATGGAGGGATAGTGGGATGGAGGGATAGTGGGATGGATGGATGGATGGATGGATGGATGGATGGGTGGATGGATGGATGGGTAGATGGATGGATGGATGGATGGATGGATGGATGGATGGATGGATGGATGGGTAGATGGATGGAGAAGATGGATGGATAGTGGGATGCATGGATGGATGGATGGATGGGTAGATGGATGGAGAAGATGGATGGATAGTGGGATGGATGGATGGATGGATGGATGGATGGATGGATGGATGGATGGATGGGTAGATGGATGGAGAAGATGGAGGGATAGTGGGATGGATGGATGGATGGATGGATGGATGGAGAAGATGGAGGGATAGTGGGATAGTGGGATGGATGAAGGGAGGGAGGTAGGGAGGCAGGGAGGGAGGGAGGAATGTATAAATGGATAGAGAAGATGGAGGGATAGTGGGACAGGTGAAAGAATGGATGGATGGATGGACAGATGGATGTATAGATGGATGGAGAAGATGGAGGAATAGTGGGAGAGGTGGAAGGATGGATGGATGGATGGATAGATGGATGGATGGATGACGGATGGATGGATGGATGAAGGGATGGATGAAGGGATGGATGAAGGGAGAGAGGGAGCCACCCTGGGAAAGCACCCAGCACCCCAGCAGGATGGCCCCACAAGAGATCCCAGTGCTGCAGCAGCACCATTCCCACACCCCACAGCACAGGAAAAGCCCGGTCAGGAACCACTCATCCCTTTCCTTCCCTTCTTTTTATCCCTTGGGCTAAAAATGGCCATTTCCCACCACCAGGAAAGCATTGCCCCATCCCTGGCAGTGCTCAAGGCCAGGTTGGACACAGGGGCTTGGAGCAAGCTGCTCCAGTGGAAGGGGTCCCTGACTGGGTGAGCTTTAAGGTCCCTTCAAACCCAACCCATTCCATGATCCTATGAAAGGATTTTGGATGGATTTAGGGTAAGGATGGAGCTTAGCAAAGCTTGGGTTCTGTGGGGCGTCCGGCTGGACGCCCCACAGAACCCAGGCTTTGCTGGGAATGGAAACAGCCAAACCCCTTCCAAAACCCTATTCCTGCCCATCCCAACCCACATCTGGGATCTCCTCACCTCGGAATGTCAAGCTGGCTATGGGATCGCTTTGCTTGTCCCCTTTCTCCAAGTTGGGGAGATGGGTGGCACGTTGGAGCAAGCAGCGCAGCATGGCTGGGCGATGGGAGCCAGGGCAAAGGGGAGGCTAAAGAGGGCAGGATGTGGTCCCCATTGACGCCTCCCCATATCCCGGTCCATCCCACATCCCCCCCCTCCCTCCTCCTTTGCTTCCCAAGGAGGGAGGAGGAGCCGATAGGGAAGCGGCAGCAAGCGCCTCGGTGCGGCTGCTGCTAGGGATGCAAGGTTGGGATGCTGGAAGTCCTGGGAAGGGGGTGAAGAACTGGGATCAGGGATGCTGGGAGGTGTGGGGATGGTGAATTAAAGCAGTGGGATACGGGGATGCTGGGAGGTGCCGGGGTGGTCAATAGGACCAGGGATGCTGTGAGTTCTGGGGATGCCCTAACAGTGGGATCCAGGGATGCTGCAAGCACCAGGGATGGGGAACTAATGGGGATCCATTAGGGTCACATTAGGGATGGGATTGGGACCCAGGAATGCTGTAAAGCTCAAGGATGTCCCAGCACCTGGAGTGGGAATGGTACGAGCCCCAGGGATAGGAAACTAAATCACCCAGACCTAGGGATGCTGTGAGCTCTGGGGATGCTCTAACAGTGGGATCCAGGGATGCTGCAAGTCCCAGGGATGCTGCGAGCCCCAGGGATG
>NW_026900541.1:0-1493 GCF_033783945.1 Neopsephotus bourkii | reverse complement strand
GTACGCGGTGCTCTCAGTACCCGGTACTCTCAGTACCCAGTGCTCTCAGTACCCGGTGCTCTCAGTACCCGGTGCTCTGAGTACCCGGTGGTCTCAGTACGCTGTGCTCTCAGTACCCTGTGATATCAGTACCCGGTGCTCTCAGTACACAGTGCTCTCAGTACCCCGTGCTCACAGTACGCGGTGCTCTCAGTACCCAGTGCTCTTAGTACCCGGTGCTCTCAGTACACAGTGCTCTCAGTACCCCGTGCTCACAGTACGCGGTGCTCTCAGTACCCAGTGCTCTTAGTACCCGGTGCTCTCTGTACGTGGTGCTCTCAGTACCCGGTGCTCATCGTACCCAGTGCTCTCAGTACGCGCTGCTCTCCTTACCCGGTGCCCTCAGTACACGGTGCTCTCAGTATGCAGTACTCTCAGTACACGGTGCTGTCAGTAGGCGGTGCTCTCAGTACACGGTGCTCTCAGTACCTGGTGCTCACAGTACGTGGTGCTCTCAGTACGTGTTCCTCTCAGTACCCAGGGCTCTCAGTACACAGTGCTCTCAGTACGCGGTGCTCTCAGTACCCAGTGCTCTCAGTACCCGGTGCTCTCTGTATGTGGCGCTCTCAGTACCCGGTGCTCTTCATACCCAGTGCTCTCAGTACACAGTGCTCTCAGCACCCTGTACTGTCAGTACCCAGTGCTCTCAGTACCCGGTGCTTTCAGTACCCGGTGCACTCAGTAAGTGGTGCTCTCCTTACCCGGTGCTCTCAGTACCCGGTGCTCTCCGTACGCGGTGGTCTCATTACGCGGTACTCTCAGTACCTGGTGCTCTCCATACCCGGTGCTCTCAGCATGCGGTTCTCTCAGTACCCAGTGCTCTTAGTACCCGGTGCTCTCAGGACCTGGTGCTCTCAGTACCCGGTGCTCTCAGAACGCAGTGCTCTCAGTACCCCGTGCTCTCAGTACCCGGTGCTCTCCGTACGCGGTGCTCTCAGTACGCGGTACTCTTAGTACCCAGTGCTCTGAGTACCCGGTGGTCTCAGTACGCTGTGCTCTCAGTACCCTGTGCTATCAGTACCCGGTGCTCTCAGTGCCCGGTGCTCTCAGTTCCTGGTGCTCTCAGTACCCGGTGCTCTCAGTACCCAGTGCTCTCGGTACCCGGTGCTCTCATCACCCAGTGCTCTCAGTAAAAGGTGCTCTCAGTACACAGTGCTCTCAGTACACGGTGCTCTCAGTACCCAGTGCTCTCAGTACCCGGTGCTCTCAGTATCCGGTGCTCTCCATACGCGGTGCTCTCAGTAGCCAGTGCTCTCACTACACGGTACTTTCAGTACGTGGTGCTCTCAGTACCCAGTGCTCTCAGTACACGGTGCTCTTAGTACCCAGTGCTCTTAGTACCCAGTGCTCTCAGTACCCAGTGCTCTCAGTACCCGGTGCTCTCAGTACACGGTGCTCTCCCTACGCTGTGCTCTCAGAACGCAGTGCTCTCAGTACCCCGTGCTCTCAGTACG
>NW_026900540.1:0-15058 GCF_033783945.1 Neopsephotus bourkii | reverse complement strand
TTGCCCTGCAGGGCAGGAAGAACTGCATGCAGAAGACTTCTACTCATGGTCGCACTCCTTGCACCTCAGACTGTCTCACTTCCACCTGGTGCTTTTGGTGCTTTTACGTTTTCATTCTTTTGTCTCAATAAATTCTCCAGCATCCCAGCCTGAGTCTCCTCAGAATCATTTTCAACAGCACAAACCTCTCCAGAGAAGGTGCTTTCATCCCTTTTCATGAACAGGGCAGCTGGAGCTGCATTCGTGGCTCCATGGCCAGTTGGTGTTTCAGTAGCTCCCAGCACAGAGACTCCATCACCTCTTCTACTCTTTGTCTTTCTAAACAGGCAAAAAGGCTTGCCTGTTTTGCCCATGCAATTCCAGGGCCTCTTCTGCACGTGCACGCCAGTGACAAGTGCTGGATTCCGACCACTTATTTCCCTGCCATCAGGGGTTTATTCACATTGAAGCTGGGCCCCCTCCACATCCTTCTATCTTGGGTGGCTCACTTCTCACCCTCTTCTCTACAAAACATGATCCAGTCCCTCCAGTCTCTTGGTTACCCTGCACTGCTCTTGCTCCTTAAAGTCCAAGTCCTTCCTCACTGGGGAGCCAAGAAATGAATCCCACATGGGATTCTCCTCATAAGTTCTGAGAAGAAAGGGATGGTCCCCTCCCCATCCCCAGTGCAACACCGGTCAGTGCAACCCTGGAGACTGATGGGCCCGTTTCTTAGAATGGTAGGTTGCCACCTCATGGTCCATTTTTTCTCCACTAGGACCACAAGGTCCTTCTCTGCTAAGATGGTTTCTATCCCATTGGTCCACCAGATATTCCTGCTACACCGGGTCACTTCTCCCCAGAAACAAGACTTTGCATCTGCCCTGGCTGAACTCTTGTCCTTCACAACATCCTCCTGGACAAGTTGGTCAAATGTGACATGAGCAGGTACACCATACATTGCATAAAGAACTGCTGAAGAGCAGCGCTGAAAATGTCAGTGAATGGGGCTAGATGTGCTTTGTGAATGGTCACCTGCAATATTCCTCAGGGCTCCATTCTAGGGCCATTTCTGGACAATACTTTTATCACTCATCTACAGGCAGCAGTTGAATGCACTGGTCACAAGTTTGCTGAAGGGACTGGGAGTTGCTGTTGATTCTCTTGAGGGATAAGAGGTCTTGCAGAAGGATCTAGATAGCTTGGAGCACTGGGCAGCCATCAAAGGCATGAAATGTAAGCAGCACAAATGCTGGATTCTGCGCCTGGGATGGAGCGATGCTGGACACAAGCACAGCCTGGGAGAGGAGTTCCTGGAGAGCAGCCCTGCAGAAAGGCACCTGGGGGTGCTGGCTGGCAGCAGGTTCAATAGGAGTCAGCAGTGTGCCCTGGCAGACAGGGGGGCAAACCGCATCCTGGGGTGCACGTGACTCTTCACTCAACTCTTGCTCTGATTTTGGCTACCCCAGCTTTTGGTGTTGCCTGAGTGTCGTGGTTTAAGCCATCCCAGACTGCTTGTTACCTCACTCCCCCCCCCTTCTTGCCCTCCCCCTACTCTCGGCGGGACAGAGAGGAGAATCAGAAAGAATGCAGCTCCCCCAGGTTGACATAAGAACAGTTTAGTAACTAAGGTATAACACAAATCACTGCTGCTACCACCAATAATAGCAGTGATAAAGGAAATAACAAGGGAAGAGAATACAACACCTCACCACCAGCCGACTGATAACTCGCCCCCCCCAGCCTGACCAAGCACCGACCGATACCTCACCCAACCCTGCAGTCCACTCAGTCCTTCCGGCTAACTCCCAGTTACATCCAGGGCATGATGTGCTGTGGTATGGAATACCTCTTTGGTCAGTTTGGGTCAGGTGTCCTGTCTCTGCTTCCTCCTGGCTTCCCTCCTCCCTGGCAGAGCATGAGGCTCACAAAGTCCTTGGCCAAACCAAAACATCATTGTTATCAGCTCTGTTCCCAGCTGAAAGTCAAAACACAGCAATGCACCAGCTACCAAGAAGGAGAAAAATGACAGCTACTGCTGAACCCAGGACACTGAGCTATGCTGGGAGCAGTGCCATGAGGTCAAAATGAGGCAGCATTTAGGCAGAACACGTAGCAAGAAAGGGCTGTAGGGGCATTATGCACCCAATATCACCTGGAAATTGCTGTCTCCTACACATCACCTTTTGTCTGGCAGTTCACTCAGAAACCACTACATTGTGGAACAGCATCAGACTAAACCTCCAATCTGGAAGATACAAGGCATCAGCTAACCCTAAAAGGCTTTTGAAGCAGATCCAGAAGCTCCTGGATTGTTGAGGCTTTCATGTTTCCAGGAGTGACACAAGTAACATCCAAACCATGACAGAGCAAGAAGAAATAGCACTCTTACCATTGGCAGGTAATTATATTTTTTGCTCATGAGCCCCACTTTCTTGTTTCTTCTTCATTGTTTGTCATTATCACCTCAGGACAAAGTTGAAATAACAGCAGATATTGACCTGTAAATCTGAGAAACGTAAATGGAGCCTAACACTGGGCACAGGTATAGCTCACCAGCCTCCTGTGTGCCAGATACACCCTCTTGATTTTCTAACACATACAAAGGGATGAGCTCTATTTCATCCATCAGGAAGCACTGCAAGAAACCCACAAACCACAGCCACGAGTGCCACAGGATGACATCAATGATGACACCCCCACCGCTCCAATGCTTTTGTTGCATGTTCTGCCAAATGCCCTGAAATACACCATCAACATCAAGCCTTTGGTCTCTAATACTTGAAAGCTGCCGCCAGGGCCAGAAGGGCACGTCCTCAACAGGAGGACATGAACATCCAGAATTCTTGGAAGGAAAACACAACCACAGCTAATTGCTTGCAAGGATCTGCCATGCCCCAGCTGCTTGCACAAACATGCTGTCATGCACAAAGACTGTCTCAGAGCCCTCGGGCACTCCAGCACCAGCATAAAAGCCGGCCCAGCGCCTCTGTCCCTCACTCGCCTCTGCTGACGCCTTCTCCTGCGCGCTCAACAAGGTGAGCCTCAAGCCCCTTGCCCTCTGCTCCTGCCCCCCTGCCCCGGCTCTTCCAGCACGCTCTGCCCCAGCCTCAGCACCCCTCACGCCTCCCCAGCACCACAGCCCCACAGCCCCACACCAGCCTCCCCACTGCCTCGCCCTCCTGCACCACCGCCCCTCGCACCCCCACGCCCTCCGCTCTCCCCACACCCTCTCTTCCATTCTCTCCTCTCCTCTCCTCTCCCCTGACAGGGCCCCTCCACCCCACACACATGGCCTGCTACGACCTCTGCCGCCCCTGCGGACCCACCCCGCTGGCCAACAGCTGCAACGAGCCCTGTGTCAGGCAGTGCGAGGACTCCCGCGTCGTCATCCAGCCTCCCGCCGTGCTGGTCACCCTGCCAGGACCCATCCTCAGCTCCTTCCCCCAGAGCACCGCCGTCGGATCCTCCTCATCCGCTGCCGTGGGCAACGTCCTCAGCGCCCAGGGAGTGCCCGTCTCCTCTGGGGGCTTCGGCTACGGCCTTGGCTACGGCTTCGGAGGCCTGGGCTGCTACGGCAGAGGAAGGGGATGCGACATCTGCTAAGGGCCATTGACAACACGCCTGAAACCACTCACGTACAGTCTAGAAGCAAAGACGTGGACTGAGGATCCACATCTGGGCTGGTTTTGATGAGTGGACCTGCCCACAACAGCTTCTAATATCAAAGTACCAGGAGAGGAAGCAGGGCTTGGGGCCTGTTTGTACCATAGCTCATGGACCCTCCTCTTTTTCCACTTCTTTCTGTGCATCACTCCTTTGGCAATGTTCGGTACTTTCTGCTGTGAAAAACAACTCAAACAGCAAAAACCATTGAGGAAACTTCATGGATCTGCTCCTTCTGCAAGGCAAGAAGTCCTTGATACTCTGGCATAGTCTTCTGCAAGCACTAGACCTTGACAGATGGTCTCTCTACTTGCACCTCAGACCCTCTCCCCTCCAACTGGTGCTTTTATCTCTTCACTCTTTTACCTCATTAAAGTTCTCCTGCATCCCAGCCTGAGAAGCCTCCTCTTCCTTTCTTTTACCAAAGCTCTTCCAGCTTCACCCATCAGAAGTCAGGTCTCTACAGGCCATTAGGGTTGGTGGAAAAGGGCCACTAGTCATCTCCTAGGATAAAGGCCAGGACACCCAACTACAGTACACAGTGGCAGGTGGAGGCCTTCCAGGACATGACACATGCCCATCCACTGGCTCAAAGAAATGATTTGATGTGATAACACTTCTCTCTGCATACCTTGACTACCAGCACACACTTGACTAACTCAAGTTAGAGTTAGTAGCTAGTGTCCAGCTACAGCAGCTTGTCCTAGGCATGGACAGTTGGGTTTTCAGTAGCTTCCACCTTGGAGACTTCACAACCTCTTCCACTCATTGACCTTCCTTACACTAAAAAAGGATTTCCTTCTTTGCCCATGGAATTTCACCTTTTTTCCCTTCTGCCCAGAACCTTTTTTCCTGCCACTGATTACAAGCCTCTGCTCCCAGCCCTTCAGCCACTTTGCAGTCATCCTCACTGGGCTCTGTCACAACCCAGACTTTCTCTGCTTACTAGGAGCATGTAATGGGAGACAGTGACAAAGGCTTCCTTCAAGAACAGCTCAGCAATAGACACTGCTCTAACCTTGGCCAACACCCAGTGGCTTCTACAGGGAAGACACAGAGGTTGGTCAAGGACAATTTCCACTCCCAAAATCCACACCTAAACCACAGCACATCACCCTGACCTTGCTGGGAATGACACTGCTCTCCAGGAAGGTTTCTTCTGTCACCTTCTGTGGGAATGAGGTCAGGTTCAACAGCCTCTGCTTTCTGGGAATGCACCTCCTGATCTTCTTCAGAATGAGGGGCATGAGCTCCCTGCCAGCCTACTGGAACTGCTCCCAGGCACCATGACTGGCTCCAGGAGCCCCGTGTCTCTCTTCTACTGGGGAGCCCAAAACTCAGCATGGAACTCTAGGTGATGCTTCACCAGGGATCAGTAGAGTGTCCATTCCTCCCCTTGCTGCAATGACCATAGGTATCTCATGCAGGGTGCCCAGTTCAGCACCCTCCTTGCTATGCAGTCCTTCTCTGACTCAAGTGTGGATTCTTCTTGCTTGCCCTGCAGGGCAGGAAGAACTGCATGCAGAAGACTCCTGCTCATGGTCGCACTCCTTGCACCTCAGACTGTCTCACTTCCACCTGGTGCTTTTGGTGCTTTTACGTTTTCATTCTTTTGTCTCAATAAATTCTCCAGCATCCCAGCCTGAGTCTCCTCAGAATCATTTTCAACAGCACAAACCTCTCCAGAGAAGGTGCTTTCATCCCTTTTCATGAACAGGGCAGCTGGAGCTGCATTCGTGGCTCCATGGCCAGTTGGTGTTTCAGTAGCTCCCAGCACAGAGACTCCATCACCTCTTCTACTCTTTGTCTTTCTAAACAGGCAAAAAGGCTTGCCTGTTTTGCCCATGCAATTCCAGGGCCTCTTCTGCACGTGCACACTACTTACAAGTGGTGGATTCCGACCACTTATTTCCCTGCCATCAGGGGTTTATTCACATTGAAGCTGGGCCCCCTCCACATCCTTCTATCTTGGGTGGCTCACTTCTCACCCTCTTCTCTACAAAACATGATCCAGTCCCTCCAGTCTCTTGGTTACCCTGCACTGCTCTTGCTCCTTAAAGTCCAAGTCCTTCCTCACTGGGGAGCCAAGAAATGAATCCCACATGGGATTGTCCTCAGCATTTCTGAGGAGAAAGGGATGGTCCCCTCCCCTTTGTCAGTGCACCACTCCTCAATGTAGCCCTGGAGACTGATGGGCCCATTTCTTAGAATGGTAGGTTGCCACCTCATGGTCCATTTTTTCTCCACTAGGACCACAAGGTCCTTCTCTGATAAGATGGTTTCTAACCCATTGGTCCACCAGATATTCCTGCTACACCGGGTCACTTCTCCCCAGAAACAAGACTTTGCATCTGCCCTGGATGAACTCTTGTCCTTCACAACATCCTCCTGAACAAGTTGGTCAAATGTGACATGAGCAGGTACACCATACATTGCATAAAGAACTGCTGAAGAGCAGCGCTGAAAATGTCACAGTGAATGGGGCTAGATGTGCTTTGTGAATGGTCACCTGCAATATTCCTCAGGGCTCCATTCTAGGGCCATTTCTGGACAATACTTTTATCACACATCTACAGGCAGGAGTTGAATGCACTGTTCACAAGTTTGCTGAAGGGACTGGGAGTTGCTGTTGATTCTCTGGAGGGATAAGAGGTCTTGCAGAAGGATCTAGATAGCTTGGAGCACTGGGCAGCCATCAAAGGCATGAAATGTAAGCAGCACAAATGCTGGATTCTGCGCCTGGGATGGAGCGATGCTGGACACAAGCACAGCCTGGGAGAGGAGTTCCTGGAGAGCAGCCCTGCAGAAAGGCACTTGGGGGTGCTGGCTGGCAGCAGGTTCAATAGGAGTCAGCAGTGTGCCCTGGCAGACAGGGGGGCAAACCGCATCCTGGGGTGCACGTGACTCTTCACTCAACTCTTGCTCTGATTTTGGCTACCCCAGCTTTTGGTGTTGCCTGAGTGTCGTGGTTTAAGCCATCCCAGACTGCTTGTTACCTCACTCCCCCCCCTTCTTGCCCTCCCCCTACTCTCGGCGGGACAGAGAGGAGAATCAGAAAGAATGCAGCTCCCCCAGGTTGACATAAGAACAGTTTAGTAACTAAGGTATAACACAAATCACTGCTGCTACCACCAATAATAGCAGTGATAAAGGAAATAACAAGGGAAGAGAATACAACACCTCACCACCAGCCGACTGATAACTCGCCCCCCCCAGCCTGACCAAGCACCGACCGATACCTCACCCAACCCTGCAGTCCACTCAGTCCTTCCGGCTAACTCCCAGTTACATCCAGGGCATGATGTGCTGTGGTATGGAATACCTCTTTGGTCAGTTTGGGTCAGGTGTCCTGTCTCTGCTTCCTCCTGGCTTCCCTCCTCCCTGGCAGAGCATGAGGCTCACAAAGTCCTTGGCCAAACCAAAACATCATTGTTATCAGCTCTGTTCCCAGCTGAAAGTCAAAACACAGCAATGCACCAGCTACCAAGAAGGAGAAAAATGACAGCTACTGCTGAACCCAGGACACTGAGCTATGCTGGGAGCAGCGCCATGAGGTCAAAATGAGGCAGCATTTAGGCAAAACACATAGCAAGAAAGGGCTGTAGGGGCAATAGGCATCCAATATCACCTGGAAATTGCTGTCTCCTACACATCACCTTTTGTCTGGCAGTTCACTCAGAAACCACTACATTGTGGAACAGCATCAGACCAAACCTCCAATCTGGAAGATACAAGGCATCAGCTAACCCTAAAAGGCTTTTGAAGCAGATCCAGAAGCTCCTGGATTGTTGAGGCTTTCATGTTTCCAGGAGTGACACAAGTAACATCCAAACCATGACAGAGCAAGAAGAAATAGCACTCTTACCATTGGCAGGTAATTATATTTTTTGCTCATGAGCCCCACTTTCTTGTTTCTTCTTCATTGTTTGTCATTATCACCTCAGGACAAAGTTGAAATAACAGCAGATATTGACCTGTAAATCTGAGAAACGTAAATGGAGCCTAACACTGGGCACAGGTATAGCTCACCAGCCTCCTGTGTGCCAGATACACCCTCTTGATTTTCTAACACATACAAAGGGATGAGCTCTATTTCATCCATCAGGAAGCACTGCAAGAAACCCACAAACCACAGCCACGAGTGCCACAGGATGACATCAATGATGACACCCCCACCGCTCCAATGCTTTTGTTGCATGTTCTGCCAAATGCCCTGAAATACACCATCAACATCAAGCCTTTGGTCTCTAATACTTGAAAGCTGCCGCCAGGGCCAGAAGGGCACGTCCTCAACAGGAGGACATGAACATCCAGAATTCTTGGAAGGAAAACACAACCACAGCTAATTGCTTGCAAGGATCTGCCATGCCCCAGCTGCTTGCACAAACATGCTGTCATGCACAAAGACTGTCTCAGAGCCCTCGGGCACTCCAGCACCAGCATAAAAGCCGGCCCAGCGCCTCTGTCCCTCACTCGCCTCTGCTGACGCCTTCTCCTGCGCGCTCAACAAGGTGAGCCTCAAGCCCCTTGCCCTCTGCTCCTGCCCCCCTGCCCCGGCTCTTCCAGCACGCTCTGCCCCAGCCTCAGCACCCCTCACGCCTCCCCAGCACCACAGCCCCACAGCCCCACACCAGCCTCCCCACTGCCTCGCCCTCCTGCACCACCGCCCCTCGCACCCCCACGCCCTCCGCTCTCCCCACACCCTCTCTTCCATTCTCTCCTCTCCTCTCCTCTCCCCTGCCAGGGCCCCTCCACCCCACACACATGGCCTGCTACGACCTCTGCCGCCCCTGCGGACCCACCCCGCTGGCCAACAGCTGCAACGAGCCCTGTGTCAGGCAGTGCGAGGACTCCCGCGTCGTCATCCAGCCTCCCGCCGTGCTGGTCACCCTGCCAGGACCCATCCTCAGCTCCTTCCCCCAGAGCACCGCCGTCGGATCCTCCTCATCCGCTGCCGTGGGCAACGTCCTCAGCGCCCAGGGAGTGCCCGTCTCCTCTGGGGGCTTCGGCTACGGCCTTGGCTACGGCTTCGGAGGCCTGGGCTGCTACGGCAGAGGAAGGGGATGCAACATCTGCTAAGGGACATTGACAGCACGCCTGAAACCAACCACCTACACCCTCGTAGCCATGGCAAGGTCTGAGGATGCAGTTCTGGGCAGTTCCTGACACGTGGACCTGCCCTCCACAGCTCCTGCTCTCAAAACAGCACTCAAGGAAGAAGAGAATGTGCCCAGGTTGTGATGCCTGGAAGCATGGCCCATGGGCCTCCTCCTCTTCTTCCACTTCCTTCTTCCATTACTCCTTCAGCTATTTCTGCTACTCTCTGCTGCAACCATCATCTCATAAGTGGAAATCCATCATGGGAAATGCCAGGGAGCTGCTCCCACTGCAGGGCACAAAGATCTTGACACTCTGGTAAATTCTCATCCAAGCAGAAGACCTTGGCAAATGGTCACTCTACTTGCACCTCAGATCCTCTCCCTTCCACTTGGTGCTTCTGATTTCTCAATTATTTTGCCTCAATAAAGTTCTCCTGCATCCTGCCCTGAGACGCCTCCTCTTACTTTCTTCTACCAAGGCTCTTTCAACTTCATGCAGAAAAGGTCAGGTCTCTATAGGCCATCAGGGTGGGTGAAGTATGGCCGCTCTGGGAAATATGCCGGGACACCCAACAACGACACACAGCGGGAGGTGGAGGCCTTCTAGAACGTGACACAAGCCCATCACTGGCTCACACTAATGATTTGATAACACTTCCCTGTGCATGCCTCTGATGAAGCACGGACAGAACACACTTGACTAACTCTCCTCCCCAGCATGGCTCTCCAGCCCAGCAATCACAATCACACAATCATTTCCTTTAGCAGGAACCTCTGGGGAGCAGCTGCTTCAACACACCAGCTCCAGCAAGGACAGCTACAGCAGCCGGTCCTAGACATGGCCTGCTGGGTATCAGTAGCTCTCACCAAGGATACACCACAACCTCTTCCACTCTTTGACCATGCTCACACTGAAAAACGATGCCTTCATTGCCCATCGAATTCCATCTGTTTTTCCCTTGTGCCCACAGCCTCTTGTTCTGCCACTGATTACAAGCCACTGGCCCACTTTAGCCAATTTGCAGTCCTCTTCACTGGACTCTTTCACAACAAAGACTTTCTCTGCTTACTAGGAGCATGTAATGGGAGACAGTGACAAAGGCTTCCTTCAAGAACAGCTCAGCAATAGACACTGCTCTAATTTGGCCAACACCCAGTGGCTTCTACAGGGAAGACACAGAGGTTGGTCAAGGACAATTTCCACTCCCAAAATCCACACCTAAACCACAGCACGTCACCCTGACCTTGCTGGGAATGACACTGCTCTCCAGGAAGGTTTCTTCTGTCACCTTCTGTGGGAATGAGGTCAGGTTCAACAGCCTCTGCTTTCTGAGAATGTACCTCCTGATCTTCACAATGAGGCTCATGAGCTCTGCCCCAGCCTACAACTGCTCCCAGGCACCGTGACTGGCTCCAGGAGCTCCGTGTCTCTCTTCTACTGGGGAGACCAAAACTCAACACAGAACTCCAGGTGATGCTTCACCAGGGATCAGCATAATGTCCATTACTCCTCTTGATGTGAGGACCACTGGTATCTCATGCAGGGTGCCCAGTTCAGCACCCTCCTTGCTATGCAGTCCTTCTCTGACTCAAGTGTGGATTCTTCTTGCATTGTCCCCCTGGCTGCATGGTCCCCATTCCACACATGCCAGAGTTCCCAGGCCATGGTCTCACCTTGCTATGGGCTCACAAATGATTCCTTGGGGGGATCCTCAGGCCATGAGCCACTGTTCACTGCACAATCCAACAGTGACGCATACATGAGACTCCCTGCTGCAGAATCTCTGGTTCACATGTGCAGTGAACCCCAATTCACAATCCCTCTGCTCTGAGGTCACACAGAAAGACCCCAATGTGTGGTCACCGTCCTGCTCACCTTGGTACAGAAAGGCCCTCCATGGGACAATGGGACAAAGTGCAGGAAAAAGCCATGGGTTTGAGCATGCAAAGAGTTGTGGTGAATGGCTCAATGAACAGCTGGAGACCAGAAACAAGTGGTGTCTCTCAGCGACTGGGGCTGGGACTGGTCTTGTTCAACATCTTTGTCGAAGACATGGACAGTGGGATTGATGCACCCTCAGCAAGTTTGCCGATGACATCAAGCTGTGTGGTTCGGTTGATACACTGGAGGGAAGGAATGCCATCCAGAGGGACCTCAACATGCTTGTGAGGTGCGCTGATGCCAACCTCATGAAGTATAACCATAACAATAGCAAGGTCCTACAGTTGGTTGGAGCAATGCCAGGCACACCTACAGGTTGGGAAGAGAAGAGATTCAGAGCAGCCCCGAGGAGAACAACTTGGGAATACTGATCAATGAGAAAATGAACATGAGCTGGCTTCAGTGTGCACTCACAGCCCAGACCAGCAGGTCGAAGGAGGTGATCCTGCCTCTCTGCTCTTGTGAGACCTCACTTGGAGTATTGTGTGCATTTCTGCTGTCCTCAACATAAACAGGACATAGAACTGTTGGAACAAGTCCAGAGGAGGCCACAGAGATGATCAGGAGACTAGAGCACCTCCCATATGAAGACAGGCTGAGAAACTTTGGGCTTTTCAGCCTGGAGAAGAGAAGGCTGCGTGGAGACCTCAGAGCAGCCTTCCAGTATCTGAAGGGGGCCTATAGGGATGGTGGGGATGGGCTCCTCATTAGGCACTGTAGTGATAGGACAACAGGTAATGGGTTAAATCCTAAACAGTGGAAGTTTAGATTGTATATAAGGAAGATGTTCTTTACTGTAAGGGTGGTGAGGCACTGGAATGGGCTGCCCAAAGGAAGCTGTGAATGCTCCATCCCTGCTGGTGCTCAAGGCCAAGTTGGACAGAGCCTTGGATGAAATGATTTAGTGTGAAGTATCCCTGCACATGGCAGGGGGGTTGCAACTAGATTATCTTAAGGTTCTTTCCAACCCAAACTCTTCTATGATCTTTTCTATTCTATAAGCCTGTGACCCAGATCTGCTGCAAAGATGGGTTAACGTTGGCTGGGTGACAACTCCTCACTGAGCTGCTCTATCACTTCCTCTACTATGTAGAATAATACGACAAAAGGCTCCCGAGTTGAGATAACAGCATGGAGATCACTCACGGGTCTCCAGTGGCAACAAAACAGACTTTGCTTGGGGAAATTCATTTATCAAAATCAAAAGACAGAGTAGAATTAGGAGAAATAAAAGCAAATTTTAAAACACCTTCGCCCAATCTCCCACCTCCTGCAGGTCCACCTCCCATCCTGAAATACATACTCCCTCTCCCAAAATGACAAAGGGCGATGGAGAATAAGCATTATGATCATTTCACCACACGTTGTCTCTGCCACTCCTTCCTCCAAATAAACTTAAGTTAACCACATAATAACTTAAATAAACCGAAGTTAACTCCATAAACCCAGTAGACCAGGTGACAACCGTACAAGAACTATTGGGCAACAGGACACCCACAGAGCTCACCCAACGGGAAAGGACAGGCCTGAAGACAGGCTTAGCAACCTGGCAACCAGGTGGGGAGGGACTGAATGCAATGGAAGGGGCAGCCCCTCACAGCCAGCACAGCTCCAAAGCCCAGACCAGCCTGACACGGCTGTGAGGACATGGGGCACCCACTTCACAAAGCACTCGCAAACCACACCACATGAGTGCCATGGGATGATCTCACTCACACCACCCCACCTCTCAAACACTTTGGTTGCAAGTTCTGCCAAGTGTCCTGAAAAGCACCACAAACACCAAGTATTTGGCCTTAAATTATTATGCTTAAAAGCTGCCGCCAGGACCAGATGGACACATCCTCAACAGGAGAACATGCAAAGTGAGTGCTGTGGGAAGGAAAACACAACCACAACTCATGACTTGCCAGGCTGTGGCACGCACCAGCTGCTTGCTGACAAATGCTGCCATGCCCAAAGGCTGTCCCGCCCCTCGGGGACCAGCATAAAAGCCAGCCCAGCACCTCAGCATGCCTGAAATCCAGGAGAGAATGGGCCCACCTCCTGCTGCCTGGACACATGCCTCATGGAACTCCTCTTCTTCTCCAACTTTCTTCTCCGCACTTCTCATTCTGATCTAGTCCACTTCAAACACTATCTCACAACCTAAACCCCCCTGGGAATCTCTAGAGCAATGCTCCCACTGTGGGGCACAAAGACCTCAGGATTCAGGCAGCACCATCTACACACAGGGGACCTGGCTGATGGTTGCCCTACTTTTACCTCACACTGGTTCCCTTGGTTCTCCTGCCTTTTCACCATTTTTTTCATCAAGAAACTTCTGCATCCAAGCCTCAGACACCTTCTCCTCTCCACTTGTCCCAGTGCTCACCCAAGCACAACCAGCACAAATCTAGGGCTCAATAGGCCATCAAGTTAGAGGAAAAGGTCCACCAGAACAGTGTAATGTATTAAATCCCCTGCAAAACCCTCCCATTTGCTTCCAGCCCAGACATCAGCTCTTCCCTTGCCAAAAGCCTAGAATTTGCTAATGCACTTCTACCCACACCTCTGACTCAAGCTCCCCCCGGCAGCACACACTTGACCAAATCTCATGCAAGCACAGCTACCTGGCCATCAAAAGCAGAAACAAAACAAACAGAATCATTTAGTGGACAGGGGACCTCTGGGGATCATCTCTTTCAGAGCAGGCTCCTCAAGCATGGTCAGCAAGAACATGCTGTCAAAGATGTCAAGTTTTCAGGTTTTGGCAGACCTGTTCACAGGTCCTGCTTTCAAGGCACCAAGAAAGGAAACAGGGCATGGGGCATGACCAGGATGACTGAAGATATTGCCCCTGCACATCCTCCTGTTGTACTACTTCCTTCTTCGCATCATCTCTTTGCCTGTGTCCAGGACTCTCTGTTGCAAACCCCTTCTTGCAAGTCAGAGACTACTGGGGTACATCTGGTATGCTGCTTGCACTGCAGGGCAGGAGGAACTCAGTGCTCTGCCAAAATGTACTGCAAGCAGAAGACTTCTGCTCATGGTCGCACTCCTTGCACCTCAGACTGTCTCACTTCCACTTGGTGCTTTCCGTGCTTCTACATTTTCATTCTTTTGTGTCAATAATGTATGTGAGACTCCAACAGGTTCCTGCACAACCAGTGCCACTGCTGTCCACAATCACACTCAAAAAGTGTTTCCTTCTCTTCCAAGGAAAAGGGCACGTCTTTACAGCTTCCCCCATTCATCCTTGCCCTGGACACGGCACTGATGAGAACATTCTCTCTCCCTTGTCTTCATTCCCTCCCACTCAGGATATGGACACATTGATGACATCTGCCCTGTGCAGCCGTGCCTCCTGGCTGAAAAACAAACCCTCCCACCTCTCTAAGGTTCTCCTCATAGCAAGGATATTCCAGTCCCTACAGCATCTTGGTGGTCCTGTATTGGACTGGCTCCACTACCTCTATGACCATCTTCTAGTGAGAACCTCTGAAGTGGACATAGACCTCCATGAAAAGCCTCACCAGCATTGCAGAGAGCAACAAAACCACACACACCCCAACAACAAAGCCGATAGCAAAACTACTCCCATTTCTGTCATGGGGACTCTTGGCCTCTTTTACTGCAAGGGTGCATTTCTGCACCATCACGAGCTTGTTCTCCACCACAAAGCTCAACACAGCAAAGCTGGTTTCCAGGCTTTCAGTCTCCGGTAAGTTCTAACAAGAGAAGCCATTCCTCCCTACATGGAGAACTTGACGTTTCTTTCTGTTGAAATTCAGGGGATTCCTCTCTGCACATTCTCCAGCACCTCCTGTTCCCTCTAAGTCACGGCACAACCATCCAGCATCTCAGTCTCTCTCCACATTTTGCATCATCTCTAAACCTGCTCAGAGAGCAATCAAGCCAACTGCCCACAAACCCAGGTGACCCCACACCCCATGACCATGCAATGGGAGAAAGCATCAAAGGCTTTGCAGGAATACTGAGGAAAACAACAGAACAGCACTCTAATTGTCCACAAACCTCATCATTTCAAACTAGAACACCCCTGCAAAGGTGGTCTACTAACAAGAACAATTTCCATTAGCACAGCCTGCTGTTGCAAACTGCCCTCCCCTGACACGGCTACGAGGACATGGGAAACCTCTTCACAAGGCACCCACAAACCACAGCACACGAGTGCCATGGGATGAGCTCACTCACACCACCCCACCTCTCTAACGCTCTGGCTATGTCTGCAGAGTGCCCTGACAGACACTTCCCATGCAAATGCTCCCAAACACACACTGTAACTTGAAGGCTGCCGCCAGGGCCAGATGGACACGTTCCCAACAGGAGGACATGCCAAAGGAGCGCTGTGGGAAGGAGAACACGCCCC